>NW_028152141.1:255000-285699 GCF_964638095.1 Poromitra crassiceps
GCGATGGTCTTGGAGGTCTGCTTCCCGCTAGATGCCAGCTTGATCAGCGTGGACAGGAAGTTTTTACACTTCTTCACATTCTCCAGCGTCTCCTGCAAACATGCACACACACCAAAACACCAGGACATGTTTTCTTGAATATACACACTACATTGGAAACAGAAATGCAACGCGAAATGCAACAATATTCTAAAATCACATATATATATATTTCTGATATAATGTGCACAATTAAGAATCAGTGAAGCTCATAACTGAACTTCTGATGAAACGCAGAAGCATGCGAGGTTAGTACTTACAGGAGTTATAGCAGTGATATTCGTGTGAGCAATAGGGGTCCCAGCGGCCCCGGGGAGCCCGACCCTCTGTGTTACCACTGTGGCTGCGGATCCGGGCTGCACCGCAGTGGGCGTCCCCAGCGGCTGTCCTGGGGCGGTGGCAGTTCCTCCCAGCATGATGGTGTTCTGTACCAGTCAGTGGAGAGGAGAGACAGTCATGGGATGAGAGCAGGAGAAATGACAGGGTCATGATAACAATTTGACAGGTCTGGTCTAGGGGCACAATGGACTCGACTTGTGCCGAGACAAATATATATACCGTATAATATATTTTTTTTTTACTGTTATTTTTTCCAAGGAAGGGCTGTGCTAAATACGCATGCTCTTCATCTAGCACTACACTGCTCCACATTTGTACTTTTCCATACATACACAATGGGAGTTGTACTTTTCCATACATACACAATGGGAGTTGTACTTTTCCATACATACACAATGGGAGTTGTACTTTTCCATACATACACAATGGGAGCTTGCTCAAGTACCTATAATAATAATAATAATAATACATCAGATTTATATAGCGCTTTTCCAAGTGCTCAAAGACGCTTACCTATGGCTGGTAAACAAAAGAAAATATATATAAAACATGTACAAGAATAGCTGTGCCTGAACTTTGCACTCAAACTCCAAAGTTCCACAGATTTCTCAAGCTGGCTCCCACCAACGTGCGCTGAGAGAGAAGGAGCAAGGACAAGACAAGGAGCACGGCTGAGAGACATCAAGTGTAAAACAGAGCGCTACAAAAAGAGCCCTATACCCTCCATACCACCCTTATCCATCCGCAGCAGCTCCACTAAGATGGGCAGCCCCTTCTCTTTACGCACCGCTGCACGGATGTATGCTGCAAACCACACACACACACACACACACACACACACACACACACACACACACACACACACACACACACACACAAAAAGGGTGTTGACACCATGGGACACAGTTTAACAAGGCCAGGTCGAAAACTGGCATACGGCCTGTGCATGGGATCGTCACCCATGTATACCCATACACATTTTAACAATCAACAGAACACATAAACCGTCGTCTGATGATTTTCCACCTTTTTTCCCTGTTTGTGTCTAGGGATGCAGGATATTATGGATTTCTTTAAACAATACGATAACCCATAAATATCTGCTTCGATACTCGATACAGATACGATACTCGATACCTAATGGATAAGAAACAGAATGTCGACAAAAAAAAAAAAAAAAACACGATTTCAGACGGACAAGCCCGTCTTTATTGTCACACGATTACACATCAACACATGCACGGAGGGCCACAAACACACACATGCTGACGGTGGCCGGTGAAATTTGTCCTCTGCATTTAACCCATCCTGGCTTGTCCTTTCCTCCGGGGGGCAGGCCAGGAGCAGTGGTCGCTTTCTCGTACAGCGCCCGGGGACCAACTTCGGATGTTGTCGTCACTGGTCAGATGACGATGACGATCTGATCTTCTGCATGTTTTTAGTGGGGGGGTTATATACGGAGGAACCCCCCTGGGGGAGCACGGGGAGAACATGCAAACTCCACACAGACAGAAAGGCCCTTACGACAAGATACCCCACCTGGGCAGTAGGCACTGAAGATATGGGGGGGAACACAACCACAGCGCCCACAGTGTCCCAGGCGAGAATCGAACTCAGGACCTTCTGACTGTGAGGCGACAGCTCTACCACTGAGCCACCGTGCCCCCCTCACCTCACAAGGGTGATCACATTCACAAATTCAAGGTTTAGTAACACCCTTAACAGTCACTGTTGGATTGAAGGACACCTTTTGAAATGTGTATCTCTGGTGTTAGAAGACCACCATATTAACTGAATGTTTCTGTGTTAGAAGAATAACGCCATATTAACTGAATGTCTCTCTGTGATAGACCAACGCCATAATGTAGGCCAGTGGTTCCCAAATGGTGTGCCAAGGCACACAGGTGTGCCTTGGGATTTTGCATTATTGCAATTGCAAATATAGCCTAAAACTATACAAAAAGTGGGTGTGTTGCTGCTTTGATATAGTAATTTTGCAAAGTTTCAAATTAATTCCTAGAGTAATATATTTTGTCAAATTGTATTTGACATTAGTAAATAAAAAAGCATTTAGCATTTAGAGTGATAAGAATAATAGAGGCTATTTTGCACCGATAGACTTAGGCTATATAGGTGTGCCTTGAGATTTTGTCGTGCCATTTGGTATGCTATGGGCACAAAAAGTTTGGAAACCACTGATGTAGGCTATCTCTATGTATCTCTTAATACAATATTTTTCTTTACTCTTTACAAATTATATAGCCATGTACATTGCACTCTTCACAGTTCACAACAACCTATCAGTCAATGTCTGAGACAGGTCCTTTGCCTGTCTCATTGAAAACAGAATAGAAAAATATAAACTGCAGCACTCTGCACAGCACACTATAGGCTATGTAAAATGGCTCAGACTGAAAAGTTATTAGTGTGTCTGTCCAGTAACACACGATAACATAGTAAGGCTACATTCAGTCCAAACGCGTTTTTGGAGCTTCCAGCGTCTTTCTGCAATTAATTCTCTATGTAAGGACGCGCTAGACGTCCTCCTCTTTTAATGAACGCACCTGGCGTTTAGCGCTGGTGGCGTCTGTTGTTTTTGTAGGAGCGCTGTGGGCGTTTTAAAGCTGAAAAAAGTTGAACATTGAGGAAAAGCGCCCTGATCGTCTTTTTCACTCTTCCTACCTTTTCTCCTCCGGAGGGATTTTCAACCTCTGCTGCCAGATATATGGCAGATGAAGGTCGTTTGACCGAAACGTTGCAGCAATTATATGAATAAAAGCCTTTAAGTGGTAGTCAGTGTGCGGGAGTCCTCCTTTTCAACTGATCCTGCTTTTCCGACGCACCTGACGTACACGGTTGTGCAGAGATTTCCTCTCTTTGATACAACCTCTGCTGCTGCCAGAATTAGTAATAATCTGGCTTTCATGTTGACAGTGAACAACATCAAACATACAAAACTAGCTGGCTACCGTCCGTGTGGTCGTTGTGTTCTGATCTGTACTGCACGCGACTACAGGGGAAAACAAACGGAGCACAAAAAAAATGCTCCGTGCGCTGTGTTTTGTGCACAATGAAAGCACTCTCAACATGATTTTCATAGTGTTCTGACTGAAAAAAGCGCTTTGGGTGTGAACGCCGCCTCAGGGTAACCCAGGTTATTTATTTTGTTGTGACACATTACAGATGTCACGCTTTCCCGACGGCTCCTGAACGCGTCATGTGCAGGAGGCTGGCACATGGTGGAAATCATCAGAACTGTGTCCAAACTAAAGCTTTCGCCGTAGTTCAAACCTATAGTATAGGCTATGCAAAAATAGGCTATTCTATACTGCACCAAATACATTATAATTCACAGCCTGCCCTATGGCACATCCACTGTGCATGGAGGCAATAGTAGCTACTACTGAATATCTTTTATTTTGATACTGATTCTATTCACCTTATGTAGCCCCGCCCACTTGACCCGTTTGTGTTAGGATTTCCTGTTCAAGACCCCGGCTGTTTTGCCTCAAACCAGAGATCCTTCTCTGGTCAAAGCTAGTGACTCACTGGAAGCAGGCTGCAGGGATAAGCTCTGCCGCAGCTCTGTTAGTCTCTCTCCTCAGTGTCGAGCACCTCAATGAAGAGAAAGGAAGTGAAGTGGGAGAGCGAGTCCACAAAGCACCAGTTCACACAAATGAATTTGAGGCTCCCTAAATTTGTGACTCCCTAAACTGTTTTTATGATCTGCCATACCTGTGGGTGCTTCTCATTCATCAAACAAGATTAAATAGCAGAGTAACCTAAAGAACTACAAGCAGCTTTAGGCAAACAAGAGCTCTGATCAACTCACCGTAGAGCACCAGCGGGGATTAGTCCAGAAGTAGCATGCAAGGCAGAGGGCCCGGACTTCCTGGATCTTACGGGGAAAAGTCAATGGGGTTTTATAATGGGGATTTCACTTAAATGCATAAAATAAGCTCTGTGGTTATTGGTTAACGTAAGTTTATGAAACTGCGGCCTTTGTGTCAGCACGATAATCTTCACAAACGTGAATCACTTTTATGCCTTTTGAAGCGTTTTCTAAAAATCACGTTTAAAATAAAAACGCATTTACGTTTCAAAAGTCATCAAAGTGCTACTCGTTTGTGAAGATTATCTGCTGAGCCGCAGTTTCATAAACTTTTGTTAACCACAGAGCTTATTTTATGCATTTAAGTGAAATCCTCATTCTAAGACCCCATTGACTTTCCCCCGTAAGATCCAGGATGTCCGGGACTTCCACCTTCCGACTACAAAAATGCGTCATCCCTGCGGTACTCTATTGTGCGGTGAAACAACTGATAAGCAGGGATGCTTTTGTAGCATAGAGGTTGGTGAATGAGGGGGCTCACTGGGGGCTCACTAAATTCAGATTTGACACAGGCATTCCCATAATGCATCTGTCACAGGCTTCCTATAATGCAGCTCACAGGACCTATCGTGCATTCCTTTATAACTGGGGACTGGTAATCTTACGACTTCAAAGGTCATGAGCTGGGCGGTGACGTCATCAGAGCTGGTATGTCCCATTCCAAACTCGTAGGAGTCTCAGCAGCCCCAACCTCAAAAATCCAAGATGGCTGCGCCGCGCAACAACAGTAGTAGTATAATCGTAGTAATGTTGTTTAGCACTTCTGTTTTGTTTGTGTCTCATTAAATCAGCTGTACACACAGCACTGCCTAACATCTATCTGTGTGGACATGAGGCTGCAGTGTTTGTATGCGCAAATTGCCGCGAAATACCATGTTGTCAATTTTATTGCTAACAATGGCTAGCCTGGCTAGCGACTGGATCTGACCAATGAACAGTGAACTTCCCAGCTCAAGTTTTCTGCAAATGGAACGCTAACAAAACGGATGTGATGTCATTTAGCCTCCACATCCCAGTTATTTTGCGATAAAGGAACGCACCACTAGTTATTTGTAACCATCTCTGAAGCTGATTCTTGATGTGTGGCCGTTTTTAAACTCCCCAAAGCTACTGTAGCTAATGACAGGGGGTTCAAGTCCATCCCCAGCTTGGCCAACAGGGAAATCTAACTGGTTACGGAGACTATTTGCAGGCTAATTGGCTATTACAGAACCAAAAGCAACTTCCCAAGCCAATCACAGGAATGTAATAGCATTTTCCCTCTGACACAGGCTGGCTATTTTCCACCCTTAACCTCAGTGATGGGTATCGACCGCTTACAGATGGAAATGTAGGTTAGCCATCAATGGCTACCCTTCATGTCCGACTGTAGACTTCAAAGTGGCCATCCATGTATGGGTTGGGTTTAGAAGAAGATAGATAAAGATGAGAGAGGATGAGAGAGAAAATAGGACAAACCAACTGATCGACACACGGAGACACACATTCTTACCCAGACAGTCTCCAGATTGCCATTCCAGACACTGGCCATAGGGGAAGGAGATGACGTAGGCCGTGGAGTCGACGCAGCGCTGGGCACTGCCACACCACATGTACTCCATGGCCTGGCTGGTGCAGTTGGCACAGTTGGTGTGCAGGGCTTCTTACAGGACAGACGGGAACTCTGATTGGGATTACCTGAACAGAAGAGCCAATTCATCCTAACGCTGTTTGAAAAGTGTGACACCTACACTTAAAGGAACACTCCGCCTATTTTCAACCAGCTTTGTATCATTAGAACATCAATAGTATATCAGAAAACTGTAAACTGTTTTGAAGTCTGTCATTTAATTTGACAGTTATTGAGTGTTAAAGTGTGGACCAGTGACATCACTGGTCCACACTAACTCAAATGAATAACTCATTAACTCAAATCAACTCTCAATAACTGTCAAACTATTCATCATTCATCTAGTTTGACAGTTATTGAGAGTTGATTTGAGTTAATGAGTTATTAATTTGAGTTAGTGTGGACCAGTGATGTCACTGGTCCACACTTTAACACTCATTGGCTGGGTTTCCCAAAAGCTTCTTTGCGCTAAGAAGCTAATTCAACCCTTCTTAAGGCCCCCTTAAGAAGCAAACGCGTTTCCCAATTGCTTCTTTACGAAGGCATGCGTTTCCCAAAAGCTTCTTAGCGCTAAGAAGCTTCTTTGACCCTTGTTAAGGCTCCCGTAAGAAGCCAACGAAGCCAACGCGTTTCCCGATTGCTTCTTAGCCTAAAATTATCTTCCAATTATCCTCCGTTAAGAAGGCTGCGTTTCCCAAAAGCTTCTTAGCGCTAAGATGATCTTTCGTTAAGAAGGTTTTGTAAGAAGGGTCTGGAGCCTTCTTAACACCTTCTTAATGACAAAACACTGGCAGATCCAGCCGCATCAGGCAAAAGGAGATACTTGTGTCCACTGTTCCTCTTGTGTTTTTCCCTTTTTCCTTTCTTTCATGCACCCTTTAGTGTTTAAAATTGGGGAACACTTGAAAATCTCCCCTGTATGTATGGTTACTTGTGTTTTAAATGTTTTACCGTAGGCTATATTTCTCTAATCAGAATGGATTCCTTTTATAATGTTGTGGATTTATATAGCACCTTTCACAGAACCCAAGGTCGCTTAAATTCTGTAGTGTTTCTCTGTTTTGTTGTATGCTGTGTATATAAAGCAATTTGAACTGCAGTCCATGTCTGAAATAAATAATGTTTAATAAAGTTTAACATGACCATGATTAGGTGTTAACAGTGTTTCTCAACCACTGAGTCGTGGCCCACTGCTGGGCTCAGAGTGCCATCAAGTGAGCCGCTCCAGTTAAGATGCTTCTTAAGAGCCTTCTATTTTTTTTATTTTTCTCGACTGTTAAGAAGGCGTTTGGGAAACACTTCTTTGGAGCCTTCTTAACTCCTTAAGAAGCTTCTTAACTCCTTAAGAAGCTTCTTAACTCTTAAGAAGCTTCTTTGTTGGGAAACTCAGCCAATAACTGTCAAATTAAATGACAGACTTCAAACCGTTTACAGTTTTCTGATATACTACTGATTTTCTAATGATACAAAGCTGGTTGAAAATGGGCGGAGCGTTCCTTTAAGCATGACATGACAATGGGCAATATTGTTGAGACAATTGAGATTGAGACAGTTCAACAAGCACATAACCATAGAAACCATAGAAACCATAGAAAAACAAAAACAAAAAAAAATTAAGAAAAAAAATTACTAAAATTATCTCGTAATTAACCCTAACCCAGCTTGAATGTGAATATTTTCTGGTTTATTTAGTCTTCTAGGACAGTAAACTGATTATCAATGGGGTCAACTTGGGCTTTGGCGAAAAAGTAAGCATCATTTGTCAGTTTTGTGACATTTTATAGTCCAAAGGACTAATCGATTAGTCGAGAAAAGAATCGTCAGATTAATCCATAATGAAAATAATGGTTAGTTGCAGCCATAGGTCACTTTGGCACCATCCAGCAGCATCGGTTTGGGCCTTCAAAAAGGACAAGAAAGCCGTGTCTCAATCTCTAATCTCAATCTCAATCTCATAAACACGGGCTAGAATTAAACTAAACTCTTCAAATGGGAGACTTAATCAGCCTTTTTTTTTTTATGACCGCCTTCCCATTAAATAACAGCACTTCTAGAGATAGGACAGGAACTTTATTCTAAAGCCTATAATCCCCATCTCTGGAGAAAATGCCTTAATAAGGAATTCTTGAAAGGCTGCGGGATTGGCCAACTTAAAATATTCAATGTCAAGTTTTTGAACCGATTTCACTACTTTGGTTCAAAGTCAAGCAACAGCACTTTGGAATAACTTTCCACCACAGGGAACGATGATGAATGCTTGGACCGGTGGGGGGAAAGAACAAGAAAAAAAGAGAGTTGAACATGGGGATCAAAGGGGGCTTTAATAACATTGAGCAACACCTAGCTGTGCTATTCTGCCAGATCTGAGTCACCATCCCGCAGAACACAAAAAACCTTGCTACACAATTAACCTTTCCTAAGTCCCGCCCTTTTTTGATCTGTGCGCCAATAACAGTTGGACAAGCTTGTAGCAGCCTATGATGGAGCTAGTGTCCTCTAGAGAGAGAGTGGCGTCAGCGGAGGACCAAAATGCATGAATCATTAGCCAATAGAGAGCCGCAGGGATGACGTATTTTTGTAGGCAGAATGCGGAAGTCCCGAACTTCCTGGTTCTTCACTGTTTCTGTCTATGGGATTTTTGATGATCATAAATGTTCTGTCAGAATATAAGAAAATGATGAGAATAGATCTGCGTGAAGATGGGGAGATTTCATGATCTGCATCTGATCTGAGGTCAACTCAGGCTGGTTTCCCCCCTCAGGGTTTCTAATTGCCCGCGGGGTGGCTCCTCCCAACACAGGCAGCAAAGGTAAGACCAAGGTAAGACGTTCACTGACAGCCCGTGTCAATCCAGAGGAAACAGACGCGTACGTGGTGACAGTATCTCAAAGGTGCGACAAGAGGTGTCAGTCTGACACCACAGCCCCCCCCCCCCCCCCCCGCTCTGGCAGCCATCACAGTGGAAGTACACAGCTAGCCCTAGTATGAACGTTTCAACGTTAGCATTAGCTAGCCCTAGTATGAACGTTTCAACGTTAGCATCAGCTAGCCCTAGTATGAACGTTTCAAAGGGTTAGGCCAGCGAACCCACGGGATCGGCGGCTCGCCAGGCAGTGCGAGGAACAGGGAGAGAGGTGAGAGCAGAGAATCCATCATCCTCGTTGGCAATGTTATGTTTAATAACTAGTGGACCACAGCGTAACTGGTAAACGTTTTATTTTCATGCGGTCACACTGGCTCCATGTTTACAATTACAACCACACCTCTTTCCAGCAGGGCAGACTGTCGTAAAGCTGCCTGTCTTAAAGGTACAGCCACAGCTGATGTGACGCAGACGTGTAGTCGGTTATGATTTAATATCCGGTTAGCCATGTACACGGTGACATCCCTAACACTGACCTTGATTTGTTGAGATGGGCCTTCTTTTAGGCGGCTAAATTAAGTTTTTGCTCAGAGCTGGTTTCTGCTGCTCCTAACTAGGAGCGGCACCGGGTGCATTCTACTGTGGGTAGACTACTGACTTCTAATGCATACAACCCCACGTCAAAACAAATATCCCTTTAACTACGCCGACTGTGTGCAGACAGCACCAGGAAAGATGAACACAGCCGGTATTATCCTTTAAACATGTATCACTGTGGCAGGTTAATGTCAATGAGTGTTCAATATGTGCAGTTACCTCTTTATTTTCATTGAGTTCAATTCTGCAATGCTCCCTGGAGACTTGAGGAAGCTGAATGCAAATATCACAATCAGGTGTCCTATGAGATAGATCACAGAGAAGCAAGTTGTCAGTGTAACAAACAAACTTAGAAGACTTGTTCATCACATCTGATCGAAAGACAAGATCATTTTCTACAACCAGAGAAACAGCACTGTAATTCTACGTCATGTGATTTATGTTGCTACTGATATAACCTCGCATCACCAGGCTCTCAGAGCCTGGTACGCATTACTACAGGCAGGAAGACCCGCCCCTCGTTCCAGTAGATCTTCTGCTTTGTGTCCATCTGTGTTTTCGTTCCGCCGATTTTACAGTTTTGACCGGTGTGTGTTAGGCGGCGATACATTTGGTTTTAGTTTCCATAGCTGGAAAACTCTGAGCAAGGTTTTTCCATCATATTGTGTGTAACAAGAACAAAATGTGTTTCAGACAGTGTAGGAAATTAAAACTAATATTTTGAATTGTGGGGGCACTTAAAAAAAACATTGTGCATTTGCTAAAGCATAGTGTGAACAACAGCACTGTTTATGTGTGTTCTTCATCGTCTTCTTCTAGCAACCAGCTTGCAGGTGCTGAGTGTATGTTAGAGATGGAAATGGGAATTAACTTAATTGAATGAAAATAAAAAATATAAAAATCTTGGGGGCAATTTTTCCCCCTGGATCATGGCTTTTAGGGGCATTCTTGAGATTTCTTGGGGCACTTTTGCCCTTGCCCCTGGCTAAATTCCTACACTGGTTTCAGATGTTTGTGTCAAGAGTAGTGACTTCTTCATTGAGAGTGCATAAGCGACCTCCAAGCCCACCTGGAAACTTTAAAACCAGATGACTGTTTAAAACCAAGGTGGCTATAAACCAGGGATGCAAAGTCATGGTGGATAGTGAAAAAGGTGACAGATACCAGGGTAGACACAAAATTATTCACTTAGGTGCCCTATTGTGGGATGAAAAAAGGTGACTGTCACCTAAAGGTGAGTTAGACATCACAATGAATGGTGACATCCAGACTATAAATTCTCAAAGTGTATAGACACACTAATGAGGGTTTCCAAATTCCGATCATGAAAGTTTGAAACCCTCAGTGTTTTGCTTGCACCTGTGTTGTTTACCCTGCCTTCTCGACACAAAATGACCCCCGTGAGAAACTATTGCATTCATCATCTCACTCACCTTCCAAACAAGCACGTCGGTGCATTAAGGGGAAATGCATTTCCATCTCCTCCGCTCCTCCTGATCACGATTATTTCCCCGTGTAACAGCATGTTGAACAGCAAATCATTTATGTTAGAACATCGCAGAGCAAGGATCCATTTTCTGGCTGACTTAACTCATCTAACGTTTAACAGGCAGCCAACTGCGGGGAAAGTGTGTGTGTGTGTGTGTTTTATTGTGATTCACTACAAAGAAATAAGATACATTAAGCTGAAATAAGATATATTATGATTACTACGAGACCGTGGGCCCACCGTCTGTAGCCAGGCTAAGCTCCGCTCCCGGTCAGCACAGGTGCCTACTCGGGGAAAAAGATCGCTCGTAGATTAGCTAGCTAGCTAGCGTTTTAACATGCCCTTACCTGCAAAACTGTTAAGTCAGGCCGATTTCCGGAATCCACAAACTTCGCTTCAAAAAAAGCTAATACGTTAACTGCCCGACGACGAGACTACCCTCCTCCTCCTCCTCCCATCCACGTTATGACGTGCTGACGTCATCCACTTTCTCTCCACTTTGCTTGCTGTGATTGGCTGTCTACTGGACGCGGCCATTACCCATAATTCCACGGGCGCACTTTAGCACATAGAATCGCAGATTAATCCTCATTAAAACTGAATTTTTAAATAAAATATGGATATATGAGTCCGTAAAACAGGTTAGTTTTATGTCATTGTATTGTTATGCATTTGGTGAATGAATGAAATATGTCACGTAAGTGGCACCATGATACAGATGTATATCCATATGTCTATCTATAAATACGTGACGTTGACGTTGGTATTTCAGTAGAGGGGGGTTGTGTAGTGCAGGGCAGGACCCGTTGCAATAAATCGGTCCGTCTGCTTGCATGCCTCGTCTGAAACGGAGATGACCAGAGATGACCAGAGATGACCAGAGCCGACCAGAGCCGTGCCGAGCTCCAGCGAAGCAAGCAGGCAACTCGCCTGAGGCGAGGCATCACCAACCGGCTGGACACCCACGACTGCACACCCCCATCTGCTTTTTATTTTATAGCCTATGTATCAATATAGCCATGCATGATCCATGCTTAATTATGTTTATTGGAAAATACCGTAGGCTAAGCTATGCCTACTTCATTTTCTTATAACAATTTCAATTCAATGATAAGCTCTGTTAATTAGCTGTAAACGTGAAGATGCATTGAAAAATAGGCTATCAAGTGAATCAATCAACGGTACCCTATGAGGCCTATCTCCAATAATATGTCCATGGGCTATATACAGTATATATATATATATATATAGCGTCATTGTGGCTCTCACTAACCCAGGGAAGAGCTGCACTCGCTACACGTCCAGTCTCAGGGCACACTGGCATAAAAGCCTGTAGCCTATATGAATTTATTTTAATGTTTCTTTATTTGACCAGTTTTTAAAGCGAAATGTATATTTTTTATATGTTATTTGTGTGTATCTATGTATTTATGTATGTTTTTTTATGGACCATGAGTCTGCAATAAAGCTATCAATCAATCAATATATATATATATATGATCTAATATGAATCTATTTGATCTAATACACTTGGGTAGAACATCAGGTTGGCCCTGTGGTGGCAAGCCACACTTTTGAAGACTGTGAGAAACTTGAGTGTGAGTATCCCCAGACATTGATGCTTTGTTTGAAGATGTGCTTGGCAGCGGTAATGTACGTGGACTCCTTTGTGATGAGACACTAAGCTGGCACTGGGCCTTAATTAAAACAAAATACATTGGGTTTAGAAAACAGGAAGCGCTTTATTATTAGACTAGCAGCCTGCTGCCTGCTTACAAATAGCACCAGAGGTTTGTGAGCATGTACATAATACATGGCCCTTGCTTTTCCAGATACCAGGGGTTTAACTGGTGGTCTGTGGCACCCTGGTGGACCATGAAGGCATTGCAGGTATAAAAAAAGAAAAGCGCCCTGGGCTCAGTTTTTAAATCTGAACAAAAGTGCTGAAAGCACAACAGTGGCAAACAAGTTTGTTTTGTACAAAAAAAAAGGAGAAAAATCTCAACTGTGCAAAGACACAAAAGGAATACATGTATATTCTTGGCAACATTAAAACAGGCGTAGGCCTACTTGAAATCAAACAGAACTGTTAAATTCAGCTTAAGTGCTACAACGCATGCTTTGAAAGGAGCATACAAACCCAGTATAAACATTTAGAAAACATGCATTCAATTCCACATTCAAAGTTCAAGAAAAACATTTACACACAGGAAACATTCTAATTAAATCAGTGCAAAACTGCAAACATTGAAATACTGTCGAAAAAGCACAGCGAGAGAAGTTCCAGGTTGTTCAAGTCAATAGCTTAAGTGCTGCCACTGCATGAAATACAGCATCTAGTGAACTTCACCTGTATCTCTATTCAGGAAGTGAACTCTTCTCAAAAACCTTGGTGAACTTCACCTCTATCTCTTCTCAGGAAGTGGACTCCTCTCAAAAACCTTTGGCACCTTGGCAAAGCGCTTGTGAGAAATGCCGTTCTTGGCCTGCCATTGGTCCAGAGTGTACCTGGGAGTCATGTTCCTGAAACGTCTTTGGTAGTTTCTGAAAAGAAGCACATACAGCCTCCTGAGCAAAGCATACTAACTGAATCAAAACTGCTTTCCATGAACAATTCCACAAAGCGTAAAGAAAAACCATCGAGAGGATGTACCACTACCTGCGGGTGAGGTCAGAAGGATCCTGCCTCTGGATCTGGTCCGGCACAGCGGCCATCAACTTCTGCAGCTCGCTCATCACACCTTCTCAAAACAAATACACACTTTTAAGCCAGGCTGAGAAATCACATTTGTAATTACAGCAATGGCCTCAGGGGAGTACTACAGACTTCAGTCTAACAGACTGCTGGAGGAGTAGATATTACTCATTACAATTAATAGCCTTTTGACAGACATTTTTGCATGATTGTATCAACTGCCAATGTCCAAGTACACATTAGGGCTTCATCACATAATGTGCTTCCATCTCAAAGACAGCAAATGCACATGAAGTAAATGAAAAGTATCCAGAACGGTGGAAGTTATTGCAGCATCGTTGGAATGGAAACAGCTACAGTAGCTCCTTTGATTTCGCAGCTGAGCAGCAATTTATTTGATTGATCTATACATCCTGCTCCACAGGATGTACAGTTTTTTGTCTGGTGAGACCAAATTGACACACACTTCTGTACACCTTTTCTTCTGAGAATAGCATAGTTTTTGAATTATACTTCATACACACCCCAATGGATAACTGAACAATCAGCACTGACACACTGAACCAAACAACTTATGACTCATTTCCACCACATATAACAGCACTGTACAGCTCTACTCTACCTGGTCTTACTCGTCTCTACCTGATAGAGACTTTGCTTCCATAGAAAGTTTACTCGCCTCCGCCCACACCTGGTCGTCATAGCGACCGCATATCTGCCCATAGCCCAAGTAGGCTATAACGTATAACATTAAAATTAAATCCATACACGGAACTTTTAAACTGGTTATGAAATACTGGTGCCTCTATATGACCTACATGGGCAATGAGACCATCGGCCAGGAGAATTGCACACACTACGGGTAGTCTCTCCCCAGACTATTAGTGTCGTCTGATCGCAAAGTCATTACTGATTGGGGAAGACTGAATCCATCACTGGCATATGACTGGCCAAGTGAACGGTTCCCTCCCATAACCTGAGGGAAAGTGTCCCAGACCCAGAGAGAGATCTGCAGCATGCAGTAATGTAGTGTATCAGCGTAAGAACTCTCATGGGTCTGGCGTTGAGACTACGCTACTCGGAGAAGAGGAGCCACCACCCCGGCGGCCACTCACCAGGCAAGACCGCGGCTTTGCTAAACCCCCACCACCGGCCTAGCAGAGCCGACGTAACACACAACTACAAGGGCTTCCCGAGCAGCGGACTTTTTCTCTCTCAAAACAATTGAAAACCACCGTCATGTTAAGGCTGAGCAAGGAGATCGATTTTATTTCACCAGAGCCGAAGGTAGCAACACAAAAGACTGATGGAAATAACAAAAGAGAAGGTAAGTCCCACTAAACTGGTATCCAGCATTGACAGAAAGTATCCAGACACAGCAGACACGATTCTGCCTGACCAATCAGTCGTCTGCAGTGTTTTCACGTCACTGTATGGTACCGGCTGGAACCTCAACAAAGCAGGGAGCAAAACTAGCACGACTCAACCCGGGCGGTCCAGCTTTTTGCTTGGAGGAATGAGACAAAAAAGCGAGTCGAGCTGGGCGGGGCCGCTAATACCAGAGGTGGAAATGGGCCATTAAATGCTTATGGCAGATATACATAACCTTCCACTGCTGGTCAGTGAATATCTAGTAGTAGTGCACTCAACAAACTCACATTCTCACATCTGCAGTGTATTATTATTATCGAGTTTAGCTTCATACCTTGTCCAGAGGCAATGTGCCTGGTCACTGAGCCAATGTATGATTTTCTGGCATGCTCCCAGTCCTCCTCGCTGTCAAAGACCACTGGCCTGGAATAGACACAACCTTTATACAAAAATACACACAGCAGTCGACCACAAGACAACATGCCAGCAACATGGCATCAAACAGGCCTGTATCTAGCCTGCTACATTAGGGTGGGCTGGTAGGGGGCAACTTTGGTGGTAGGTTGCCAGAGGTTGTGGGTTCGGGGATGGGGATGGGGATTAAATTGCATTATATTCAGTGGCACTGGAAGTACTTTTAGGTAGGGGGTGCTGTAAGGAATGGACTCTCGGTGCTGCCCACACCGAAGAAAATTTTACGTTTTTTGGTTCATCCAAGAATATTTAATTTTAAATTAACATTAGGATTATACTGTTGTGATGTCATTATTCAGTATCTTCTCCTTTTCACTCACTTTCATGTAAGCACCTGCTCTCCCTTTAGTCGTTTTACACTACAACAGACAGCAACACAGGCATAAACACTGAACTTATTATTATTATTACGGAAAACCAGATTATGATGAAAATCAAACACTTTTGAAGAGAGAGCGCATGAAATAAGATTAGAGCTGGGAAGCACAAACTGTTTTTTAATGCATTTTGTTGCTGTTATAAACACAAGACAGCCAAATCCAACAATTTCAAAAATCCCATCTCTTGCCACCAGGGGGTGCTGCAGCACCCTCAGCACCCACCTTCCAGCTCCCTTGATTATATTCTAATTTATAAATAATGGTTTGAAGCAGGGTGTAGAAGCCATTTCCAGAGTTAAGTGTAATTGGGGACACCACATTGTTCCAGTAGGAGTCACCATTCTGTTTTGGGTCACCAAACTGTAAGTAGGAACTTTCACTCAGCTGACAGGCCAATGTTTACATTATTATTGTCAAAACTATTCGCAAACTATGTACAAACTAACTATTTACAAAACTATTGCTATATTTCCAAGACGTTTAGTCTTATTCAAACTCAAACTGAAAAGTGACAAAGAAAACTACTTTGAAAGCAGATTGACTTACCCTAAAAATAAATAAAAATCCTTCATCCAGTTTAAAATAATCAACTCCATAACATTTCTTTTCATTGGATGATCTTATTTCTCAAATCAAATTAAAGACTAATCCAGTGAGACTTCTCACCATAATAGACTTGTATAGCTGAAACAATTACCCAATAAATCTAGTCAGATGAACACTGATGAGCCAGGAAACTCAGATAGATAAGTATATGAAAATGTTACAAAAAAAAAGATATGGCTTCACCTAGAGATAACTACGAAGCCAGGTTCTCAAAGTGGGAGGCGGGCCTCCAAACAGTTTTAGGGGAGGCTCAGTTAATGGAAGTGAAGAAATATGACATTAGTTATCAAAAGGAGATGACATAGAATAGCCTAAATGTGTGTGAATTGGAGATAGTTCAGAGATGACAGTGTTTTGTGGACGTTTTTCCCCACTTTCAGGAATATCAGGCTATCTTGGCTCAATTGTTGAGTGTCTATCTATGGGATGGAATAACATGGTCCCATAGGCATCGGAATTGAGAGAAACTAAGTCAGTAAACAATGGGGGGGTTTGTCTGAGGGGAGGTCCACAGTCTCAAGACATTGAAAATAACTGTACTAAGCCATGGCCACAACTTGCACATCGTGCCTGATGTGGTCATCCAGTACCTTTGACTCTTTGCAGCCTCTTTCCTCCTGGGCTGGGGTCTGCTCTGGTCTGGCATGACCACAACAACTGATCTCATCTACAAACAGCACAGGGGGTTCTGTTTGTGGGGGTATATTTACACACACAGCACATACACTACTGTACCAGTTTGGACCCAAAAGTATTTTTTTTTACCATTTTCCACATTTTAGAATAATAGTGAATATATCAAAACTGTTAGCCTTTGCTGTAAAACTTATGGTTAATTACTTTAAAATGCCCAGTAAAATATCTTAAAAACATTGAACAGTATAAAACTGTAACATGCATTGCATCATGGGAATTCTATTATAAACTAGAGAACATTACTGTATAATGTTACCGATATCGAGTGATATGAAATATTTTATATTGATACTTTTGATATATATCACCCAGCCCTAAGCTAAGGTGACTTACTGCAAGATCTGTTCCTTTTCTGTTTTGCAGGCAACTGTAACCAAGATATCTATTGAAGCAGAGGAGGATTTGCCTGCTACACCGCGGCTCATCATGCTTGGTAAGTTAAATATTTGCTTTTAGTAGATATTAGATAAGAATGCTTGTGTATGTTCTGTTATGCTTGTTAGGTATCAAAGTCAAGTTGCCCTGCACAGCTCAAATATATTTTTTTCCCTTGATATTATTATTGTTACTATTAATTTTTAATCATCTAATTATTTTGTTTCAGTCCGAGTGAAATGCTATGTCTCAACCGATTCTAAATATAGTTGAATTGCTCTAAGACACCACACATGTGCTAAAAAAACTTAAAGAGATGCAATATATTCAGAACTCCTACTTGGTCACGATGGATGTTGAGTCTCTTTACACCGACATAGAAAACACAGATGGCCTAGAAGCCATCCAACACTACCTCCAGCAGAGGCCCAATCCTGAAATGCCTCCCACAGACTTCATCACACAACTCACAAACTGGTCCTTAAAGAACAATACTTTTCTATTCCAGGACCGACTCTACATACAAATCAAAGGAACAGCCATGGGTGCGGCTTACGAGTTAACCAGGTTAACTTGTTTTATTATTATTATTATTATTATTATTATTATTATTATTATTATTATTATTATTATTATTATTATTATTATTATTATTATTATTATTATTATTATTATTATTATTATTAACTTGTTTAAAAACATATAGGCATGTAATTCAAGTCTGCCTTTTATTTCATATTTCATACAGTTCAAATAAGACTTTCTGAGCAAGACCAGTTTGACTTGTTTACCGTAAATTTAAAAACATATAGGCCTGTAATTCAAGTCTGCCTTATTTAAATTGGTGTTTAGCCCTAGTTGCACTTCTGTTGCACTTTTTTGTTCATTTAGGTTTATAACAGTGCATGAAGGAATTGTGTATTAAATTAATGTGCTATTTTTTGTGCAATAAATTTGAGTGGTTTAAAAAAAAATCTGAAATTTGGGTCGCGACTTCATGACAAGGAAAATAGTGGGTCCTGAGGCTACACCAGTTGAGAACCACTGAACTAAAGGACTTCCATCAATACCTTAACACCACCAACCCCAACATCAAACTCAGCCTAGAATACGGTAACACAGATACATTTCTTGGATTTAAAAATCTCAGTTGACCAACATGGCTGTCTGCACACATCAATATATAGAAAAAGTAGTGACAGAAATACCATTCTGATGGCGGACAGTTTCCACCCAAAAAGCCTAATTTCAAACATCCCATATGGCCAGTTCCAGAGACTCAGACGGATCTGTGACACTGAAAGTGATTTTGAACATCAAGCCAGAGATATGCATTGTAGATTTACACAGAGGGGTTACAACAAAAACACCCTCTCTACAGCTCTTACTAGAGCTCAGTCTCTGGACAGGAATGAACTTCTGAACAAGAGACCACGAGAACAACAGCCACCTAGAATCTATTTCACTACACAGTACAGCAACATGGCCTATGACAGGGCTATTCAACTAAATTGTTCAGGGGGCCACATTGTCAGAAACCTAAGGGACCGGGGGCCGGACCGTTCCCCGAGCCATTATATGTACACTTGACACAACCCGCCACCACATTTTCGCAGCCGTGCTGGAACTATTATTAAATAGGGGGTGCTGTAAGGAATGGAATCTCAACGCTGCCCGCTAGGGCAGCATCGAAGAAAATTGTATGTTTTTTGGACTTTTAACCATATTTTGAAGAATATTTAATTTTAAATTAACATTAGGATTATACTGTTGTGATGTCATTATTCAGTACCTTCTCCTTCTCTCACTCACTTTCATGTAACCACCTGCTCTCCCTTTAGTCGTTTTACACTACAACAGACAGCAACACAGGCATAAACACTGAACTTATTATTATTATTATTATTATGGAAAACCAGATTATGATGAAAATCAAACACTGTAATGTAACAAACGTTACAGAAGGACGAAGAAGAAACGAAGGAAAAATAAAATAAAAAAGCTTCTCCCGGGGCAGTCATAGATCTTTGTCCCCCACCAAAAAAAAAAAAAAAAACTGGCGTGCCGCCAGTTGAATAGGCCTGGCCTATGACATCAGACACATCATCACAAAAAACTGGGACATTCTATTAAGTGACCCCTCCCTCAGCGCAGCCTTTCCAGAGCCTCCAGCCTTGGCTTTCAGAAGGCCACCAACACTGAGAGAGAGCCTGGTGAGGAGTCACCAACCGGGCCCCAGGCCCACCACCTGGTTCCCAAAACCAACCGGCACATACAGGTGTGGCTCTTGCAATCATTGCAATAACATAAAGAGAGATAACACTTTTGTGGACATCTTCAGCCACAGGATTTTTCAATATCGGAGCTTTGCAAATTTTAACACTACGTTTTTGGTCTACAGACTTGAATGTGAGTGCGGGTCCTTCTACATCGGCCGTACCAAGCGCAAGCTGAGGGAGAGACTGGCGGAACACAAGTACGCAATTCGGACCAACAACCCCCTCTACCCTATGGCTCAACACTACAAAACTGCAGGCCACACCAGTCCTGACACTCTGAGGGTCATGGTCCTAGAGGTCATCCCCAGAAACGTGAGAGGAGGTGACAGATTGAAACACTTGCTCAAACGTGAGACGCTTTGGATAAACACCCTCAGAGCCACCACCTTCCCTGGCCTGAATGAGGACAATGATTTCTCACCGTTTCTCTAAAAGAATAATAATTTTTTCGTTTTCTGTTGTGTTGTGATTTTAGGTGTGGGTCACTGTCTTGGCCCACTATGACTTGTGTGTGTGTGTGCGCCTGTGGTCATCTTATAACACTGTTGCACAGAGAACACTTTAAGATTCAGCTTGCCTCTTTATAATTGTTAATAGTATTGATTGTGAATAAAATATTATTTTTGATAAACCCTTCTAGTGGCTAGTGTTTGACTGCTTGCTTTTTAGAGGTCCAAGACCTGCTCTGCATTTCTTTACAAGATCATATATAGTTTACCCACCTTCTTTTTTTTCCCCCCCACAGCCACTGGTGCACTGGTGGCTGACTTCCTGGTGGAGGCCAGGCGGTCTGGAACCACCACAACTGATTTAATCTACAAACGGCACAGGGGCTTCTGTTTGTAACCATGTAACTACAGGGTAACAAGACTCTACTTATAGTGTAACTTAAGGTGACCAGATTTCAGAAATGAAAATCGGGGACATTTCCAATTCGGCAATCAATATATCATTAAAATATGCAATGTTATAATCTATGAAATACAAAAAATGGACAATCCCAAATTTAGCCTAAGTTTGGAGCGTTATTTAGCCCCCTTACTGACAAGCTAGCACGACATGGTTGTGGCCAGGGGATGCCTTAGGTCCTCTAGTTTCATATGATATTCACTCTAGCTTTAACAATGACCCTGCTACAGCCTCTGAAAAACAGCAATCTCAGCCGCAGATGAGGAGTAGAAAATCGGGGACATTTTCGGGGACAGCTCCAGCCGGGGACAGGTCACCAAAAACAGGGACTGTCCCTAAAAATCGGGGATGTCTGGTCACCTGAGTGTAACTACGGGGTACAAGAAGTGAATTTAGCCTGTAACTACAGGCAAAGAACTTTTATGGAAAGAACTGAAAGCTCCATATTGCCCCATTGCAACATCAGCGCCCAGCAGCCTCCGCCATTTTTTATTTTTGGAAGCGTGACAGCGCCAAAAGAACCTCGCACAGGCTCGCAGTGGTCAGCTGCGGTAGCGCGGGCCCCTATAATCAGCCTCTCTAAACAGTAACTCAACGGGAGAACACTCTAAATTTCGTGGATTCACATCTTTTCTGGGCGTACTGCAAATCTTGACTGAAGTGGTGTAGTGCAGGGATGTAAAACAACAACCATATTGTGGAAACTAAGCAAAATGTTTCGTTTTCTTTGTTTAGTTTTTTCAAGATAAATAGCTAATGCGGCTGTCGTCCACTCCGTCAGAAGTGTGTTGCCATGGTTTTAACCTCGGGTCCTTTGCATTTACTATTTATCTTGAAAAAACTAAAAGAAAAAAAAGAAAAATTTTGCTTAGTTTCCACAATATGGTTGTTGTTTTACATCCCTGCACTACACCACTTCAATCAAGATTTACAGTACGCCCAGAAAAGATGTGAATCCACGAAATTTAGAGTGTTCTCCCGTTGAGTTACTGTTTAGAGAGGCTGATTATAGGGGCCCGCGCTACCGCAGCTGACCACTGCGAGGCGCATTCTGTTTCCAAAAATGGCCGGAGTTTCGTCTCTTTCCTTCCATGCTCTTTGCTACAGGGTAACGAGATCTGTACTTATAGGGTAATTACGGGGTACCCCCTAAGAAGTGAATTTAGCCTGTAACTTTGTTGTTATTTTTTTGTATTTTGTACTGTGCTGTTTTTTTACTATTTCTATGATATGGATCTCCCTGGGTCTGAAATAAAGAATTGAATTGAATTGAATTGTAACAAGATCTGTATATTATAAGTATAGTTTACCCACCTTTTTTTTCTGGACTGGACTGGTGTCTGGGGTGTCACTGTCCACACTGACGTCTTCTTCGAGTTCCATTTTCACCTGATTGGGATTTAGCCACATCAAAATGGCAACTTGCATCGTTAATGATAATCACAGAATTATTATGAAGACGTTTGTTGACGTTTTAACCAGAGTTGGGGTCCGTTACTCAAAAAAGTAATGTATTACACATTACACATTACTTTAAAAAAAAGTAATGCCTTACTTGACTTGATTACTCCCTGGAGAAAGTAATTCGTTACACTACTCTACACTACTTTTGCGTTACTCCGTAACATCGCCTGAGATGCATTGTCACATAATCAGTGTTGGGGGTAACTCATTACAAAAGTAACATATTACATGTAATATATTACTTTTAGCAGTAACTCAGTAATATAACTTATTACAAATAGGATTTCAGTAATATTATACCAGTTACTTTGTCAAGTAACACAGGTTACAAATTGAATTGAGTAACGAGTTACTCTACACAGACAGTAATATTGTAAAGTAACTTATTACTTTCAAATGAAAGTAACTAGTAATATGTAGTATATTACATTTTGAAAGTAACTTGCCCAACACTGCACATAATTTGCCAGTTAACAATACAACATTAAACCTTACATATGATTCTGCATCGATTCACAAATATCAAAAATCGATTATTAAAAAAATAATAATATATATATATATATATATATATATATATATTTAATAATCAAATAAAATAGAATGTAAGTACATGCATGCAGTTGTTTATTTTAATTATGGATCATAATACAATGCAATTCCAAATGCACTTTTATTTTAAAAGGAGCCACACAGTGAGAAAAAAGAAAGTGAGAAAAAATACATCATGTATTGCGGAAAAAAGTGATGCATCGATTTAAGATGCATCGAGATGCATCAAGATGCATCGATAATCGTTATCGAATCGAATCGTAGCCCCCTGAATCGTAATCGAATTGAATCGTGAGGCCAGTGAAGATTCACAGCCCTAATGCTCATATATTAGCACAAATCTCTATAGTAATCAATCAATCAATCAATCAATCAATTAATCAATCAATCAATCAGTTTAATACATGTCCCAGAAGGGCACTTTGGTTCACATCAGGTAATAAGGTAGGTTGCAAAACTTTTCCTGTCTGATGATGGCTGTCCGTTCCCTGCCATCTGTATTTTGCTCAATATGTTTCTGAAAAATGGTGATTTCAATCTGCTGTTGAAACTGGCAACATTTCCTCTACCATGTAGAGGCAACAAGCCTGTCCATCTCTGATTTTGATGTTACCTGGTGAAAAGCAAGCTTTCACTGCACCCACTTCACTAGAACAGTTATATTTGCGAGGGGTATTTACAGACCCCATCGCTGTATGTGGCTTTCTCTTATGGTTTACATTTCATTTCATTTCATTTGGTCCAATATTCAAATATTCCAGAATTGCATGTTGTGTTAAAATAAATATTATTATATTATATATATTGTGTACCCTAATATAAAGTGAAATATATCCTTATCAAAAAAACACTCAGTCCTGGTGAGATTCGAACCCTGAACCCCAAGATTGTTAAATTATAAGTTTGGTTCTCTACCATCTGAGCTAACCAGCCTATTAGTTGGTTGAGCCATACTAGAGGTCTGTAGAGTCAAAGACTAAGTATTATGTTCTATCCACATACTACTTTCTGTTCAAGTACTTTGAATGTATGTTTGAATGTTGTACAAGTTTTTAAGATATATTCCACCCAAATACTACCTTCTCTCCAAATACTTATAGTTTTAAAGGTATATTCCATCCAAATACTACTTCATGTCCAAGTACTTAGTAGTTATGTTTTAGCCAAATACTACTTATGTCTAAGTACTTGTGTTTTAAAGCACAGAATATACCTTCAAAACTATAAGTACTTGGACACAAAGTAGTATTTGGGTGGAATATACCTTCAAAACTATAATACTTGGTCTCCGGCTCTACAAATTGATAGTATGGCTCTAACACACAACAGGCTGGTTAGCTCAGATGGTAGAGAACCAGACTTACAATGTAACAATCTTGGGGTTCAGGGTTCAAATCTCACCTGGAGGGAGTGTTTATTTGATAAGGATATATTTCACTTTATATTAGGGTGCGAAAAGAGTAACTAATGGACAGGTAATAGTAATGAGTAACTAACAATTAACTCACAAACTGACCATTGACTAACCATTAACTAATGAGTAATTACTCTACTAAGGAACAAACAACTAATCATGAACTAATGATTAACCTATATACTCACAATGTGACCTTAACTAATGATTAACTAACGATTAACTAATATATTCATGCACTGACATTTATTAATCATTAACGAACGATTAACTACTCTACTCATGGAACTGACCAACTAATCAGTAACTAATGATTAACTACTATATTCATGAGCTGACATTTAGTAATCATTAAGTATTGATTAACTACTCTACTCAGGAACTTAGATAGGCTACTAATCATTAACTAATGACTACCTACTCATTAACTATGATTAACTAGTGATTGACTAATGACAAATTATTCCTTAGCTACTCATTAACTAACTATTAGTTAATGATGTTTACTAGTAACTACTACAGTATTTGTGTACGTTATTGTAAAGTGTTACCGACTAAATTGATCAATTGAATTCAACATCTGGCAGCAACATGTCAAATATTCTATTTTTTCATGGCCTTGGCCACACTGATCCGTGGTGTCTGTCCGTGTGCGTTCATTTCTCTGTTCACTTCCATTCATTTTCAATGACAGCTGTCCGACTGTCCGTGGAGCACTCATACTACGTATCCAGAAAATTTGCATACGTTTTGATGGACAGAAAGTTGAAGAGGGATGAACTTTTTCTGGATGGACGTATCGGATGGTCGGATGGTCGGATAGTCACTGTCCGTTTAGCCAATCAGAGTCGAGGTCTCGAGAGGAGGCGTTCCGAGATTTGTTTCAACTTTTCAAAGAAGATGGCAGAGGCGGTGAACGAGGCTATAAGGGATTCCCCAGCAAAATGAAAATTGTGTGATTTCACTAGGATTTCAGTGACTAGAAGTTAGTCCAAGGGGAGAATGTAGTGCATATACTTATCTCCAGTTATCTGCACATGATCTACATTATATTATACTCGCGCTGTTCATGTCATTTGCATCGAGTCACATTTCCAAGGAGCTGCACGCAGGCTGCGCAGGCAGGCTCGCCGGCCGCGGAGCAGCCCCGGCGCTTTGGGCGAGGGGTTTGACGTAGACTCAGTTCTCATCAGACAGACATCTGTCCGTTCAATAATTCTGTCCATTTTCTGACGGATCAGTGTGGCCAGTGCTTCTCTGACAAAGCTCCAAATTCCAACATGCATGGTGATGAAAATTGCCCACCATTGTAACGCTAATCTATTGTCTGTCATTCCATTCATCAAATTTCGCTTTCTTTGTCTTTTTCCCCCGCTTTCATACTCCAACCACACGCTCCTCATTCCGCCATAAGTTAATGTTAGCTAACGTTAAAACGAAGTTACAAGTGTGTGCATTACAAGTACTTACAGTCAATCTGAATCTTTCTCGACGTTTAGACTTGTGAAACTATACATAGTTAACTACAACGTGATGTTTCCGTCGGAGTAGAGCTGCTGTATCTGCTCTGCTCTGCTGTCAAGTGTCTCGCGCTCGCGGGCCGGGTACCACGCCAAAACAATAGCCTGACTCCGCCAGACGGGGGCGGCATTGTTCCACAAATTCACAATAACAAATGTGAACGAACTTACATCCATCTGGCAGCGTCAGGTTACCAAAACAACGCGAGACTCTGTCATTCTATTCTGGGCACCTTTCACCCCGCTTTTTGTCATGGGGCGTAAACCACGGAACCAGAATGAACACCGGAAGGCAGTGCGCCAAAAAACGTCTTTGTTGCCGTTAGCTTGACGTCTCTTGCCTCGATTAACCACGAAGGTAAGAATTTCAGGGTTAATTTCGGGCTGTGGCGGCTAAATAATTCTTACTTTCAAATTAATCGACAAGATACATTATTTGTCACTTAACCTAGCTCATTAGAAAACCTTGACCACACAAAACGCAACTAACTAATGTGGTATATGGCCCATTGACCCTTTAATAGTTTATATTATCTTATATTTTACCATTAAGAGAGGAGTGCAGTTATGAAGTGTAGTGTTAACTAAATCAGTGGGAGTTGAGGTTAGTGAGACGAAAAGGGCAGGCAGGGGCAAGCAGGCTCCTCTTTGAAGCATTGGAATGGAGCAATAAATAGACAGCTGAAGACACACACAGGAGTTTTAACAAAAGGATTAGATAGCATCTCAGGGGGTGACTAGGAGAGTGACACACAAAAGTACAGTTTAGGGGGTTACGCACACACAGAAGAAACAGAGGCTTGTTTATGAGAGGATGAACACATGCTCAAAGGCACTCAAGCAGTGACATGCAGCATTCTGTTGGGACACTAGATAGTGGCTTTGTTTGTAAGAGGACAGGAGAAGGGGGGCAATAACCCTGCAGGCCATCGGGAAAGGAGATAACACCATTTGTTGGGGGCCATCTAAGCAGGAAAGAGCAAGAAGCTGTGTAGGCCCTTTCAAAGATGAAAGAGACAGCTGTCAGATGGGGGTTTGATTGATAGGTGACACACTGTAGTGGTTCGACAGACAGCACATACTCATCTAAGCAGGGAGATGATTGGATGAGAGAGTGGGGTATGACAAGCTGAGAGGAGAAGGAGGCTGAGCCTAGGAAGTTTTTAAATACAGTGGACACAGGTTCAGAGGTTAGAAAGAATACCCTCAAGACCATCTTTCTCCATGACTCTTAGAGAGCCATGTCAGATATCACATGCAAATAAAATAATACTTTAAATAGACATCATGTTTCTGTGGTTCATCTCTTCATCTCTCGGTGCATTCAAGACACGACAAAGTGGCGAGCCAGACGGAGATGGTTAATCGGCGGCCAGGATGGAGCAACTGCACACGGCAGGTGAGTAGGCCTATCTCTAAAATATTGGGATGCGCTGTGCGTTTGCTCCGTCTCGCCGACCAGCACGAACGCTAGTAGGGAGAGAGAAGTGAAGATGGGACTGAACTGTTTAAAGTTAATGCAATGATTTTAGAATAGTAGAAATGTTTGTTAGTTTTTAGTGAGAATAAGAGAGACTTTTCAGGGTTAAACTGGCACACAGAGTCGGATCTGATAAGTAAGGCAGATAGCCTAGCTAGCTACTGTAAATGAAGACAGATATAGACTTGGAATCACATAATGAAACCAACACGTTGAACATTGTTTTTTAGAACGAAGTCAGTGTGGGAGTGATTGTGTAATAACTGCTTTGATTAAGTTTTGCTCTAGTAGAAATGTTTGTTAGTTTTTAGTAAATTTGTCTAATGTAAACTAGGACAACAATTAATAATTAGAATCCGCCCTCCAAGCGTGATTAGAATTATTGATTGGTATTGCTTAATGGATCCATAGGATTGATCAATTATGGCTATATAGGCAATGCGGTCCGAATTAAGCCGTTGGTTGCCTATAGGAGATAGTTAAAATGTGTGTAGTTATTTGGGAAGGCAACTGAGAAAACGCAAATTTAAATAGATTGATTGTGGGATCACACAAACCGTTTGGCAAAAATACGTGTGCAGTTTTGGAAAGATTAAAATGGAAAAAGGAGTGTCTTTCACTCTAAAAAAGTTGGAAAAAGTCGCACGGTAAATAGATCTTGGGCCCAAAAGCAAATAGTCAGAGTATAAGAGATATGGAAATAAGAGATGAGATTTTAGAGATATTGAAACGCGCGTTTGGTAATGTGTTATTGTTTAGGCTGTGTTATGTGTTAGGCTATGTGCTGTGTGTTATGTTCTATGTGCTATGTGTTATGTGTAGTATGATAGACTATGATTGATTGAGTATGTGTGTGTGATCTGGCCAGATCGTGTGAGTGGTGGAATAAATGAAAGTAATGTTTAAAGTGGGTTTAATATTATAATGTCAGCGCGATCAGATGAGATCAGATTGGGTACTTTGATTGCCACGCAACCAGTTTGGGGGTGATGGCTGAGAGAATAATGATAAATAGGAAAATGGTCTCTCAACAGTGGCTAAATAAACTAGATTGTTAGTCCAATGCGTACAATAAAAGGTTGCCCCATGGCTATATTATGGGTTATTCATGTAATGTTAGTATATTTTAATAGGACTGATTTGAGAAACTGAAGAGGATTGCGTGATGCTAAAGCAGTTAGCCATTTAGCATGTAGTAGCAACTTTGTAAGATACTGGTCGAAATAATAACTAATTAAATTATATTTTTAGTCTAATGGGTAGAGTAGCAGTTCGCGATATCCTCACATCAAAGAGGACTGCTGAGATAGAGATAATAGTACATTTGAATATAAATTAAAATTTGAGTTTAGCGAGCGGAGAGAAGCTAGTGGAGTGCATCATTCTGAGAGGCTCCGGGTGGAAATGATGGCTGGTGATTTACGTTCCGTCTGAGGAAAATGCGTTACGGTGTGGTCGATAGGTAAAGAAAATATAATATGTTATCAGTAAATAGATATAGATATAATGTTGCTATTTGATCAGCGATGGAATAGCGCTAAAGGGATTAGGGGATGTTGGTTGTTTATGGCTGGTTGCAAGTTGGCGAGAGTATACGAGCGTGTATTTCCTTTGAGATTTTCAAAATAAGCAATAAGAGTATAAGTTTAGCGGGGGATCTTGCTAGAATATAATAAAGGGGTTTATAATTTGTGGTGACCGGACCAATAGGAAACCATATGAAACGACTAGGTAATGAATATAATAGAATAGCGCTATATTTGTCATTCTTATAGGTATATGGGAGAATAGAGGATATATATATATTTACGCATATGTACCTATAGACGTGGACTGGTGTGGAGCGTGGAGCGTGGTGACGTGTCTATTGTGATTCTGGATGGAACAGCTGTGATGGTGCGTGCGCGGGTGTATGCTCGGAGGAGCGTGTATGGATTGGTCACAATGTTACAACTGACACTATCATGTATTATTTTAACAAAGCGTGAATAAGCAGACCTCAAATAGCCAGTCTAAGTAAGAATAAGAGTGGATTGGAATAAAATAGGCATATGGGAGTAATCTACTAAATGATGAGTTACGCGGGGGACTTACAGGACTTTGTGTGAGTGTGTTTGTTTGTTTGAGTTATTATTGTTAGGAAAGGTTGGGCAGGATATGGGATGGCTGTGTGGAGAGTTGAGCGGGTGTGAGATGCATTATAGTTTGTCTTAGTGAAAAAGAATGACTTTAGTGTGTGAATGAAGATTTCGGGGAATAATCATGTATCAAGCTGAATAAATATTGGTTAAAAAAGATGGTTTTTACAGATAGGCTATAGCGTGTGTGTGTGGGAGATAAGATGGCTGGTTTGTGTCTTGAGAGAGAGGCTGTGAAGTGGTAGCCTATATGATGATGTGAATGTGTGCAATGATCCGTGAATATTCATTTATAAAGTCGATTGGGTGCCTGATTGGTGTTGAATGAGTTGTAGTCCACTCGATAGCCTGGAGTTCTATACAAATTTGTGACATCACTAACTTAGCTAGGAGAGGGAAGAGAGGCTTCCGTCATAAACTCGGTGTGCTGCGGTTATTCTTTGAGGCTGACTTAAACTGAAGTCTTTTGATTAATGTCTAGTTGTGTAGTTAGGCCACGTATACAACAGTTTATGTTGGGGTTTATTTACTTATTTACATGTTTATAATACACTGCTGAATTCAACTTTCTGGGGTTATTGGTGTAACATCCTGATTCATGCGAAGCTAAAATGGAATGTGCTATACAGGACACCGTAGTTTAGTGTCAAGTCTCGCGAGAGTTAACGTGACTTTGTCTGACTTCAAGATGACTGAATAAATAACAGTACTACGTACAGCTTGTGTGGATATCATTTAATAACTGATAGATTACAGTGTGCCAGAGGGCAAATGCAACAACTGCTGAGGTTATTCTTTACTTTTATTGGTCCCATTCAGTTACATGTTTAGTCAAAACACGGAAGTAGGGAAGTAGGCTATTAGATATAGGTGAGAATGGTTACTGTAGGCCACTCTGCAGTAGGTGTTAAGTAATAAGAAATATTGATAGGGGAGAGTAGACTACAAGAAAAAGTTATGGTGATTTCTGCGAGTGGGGAATATTCTTCTAAGGGCTGCGTTCAATAAATAGGAATGTATAGGGATATTGTAGTAGAATAATGATTAATGACTGTAGACTCTGTTTGTTTTGGTCAAATGGGAAACTTTCAGGGATGCCGTAGGGGACCTGGTGAGGGCTGTTGTTTGCTCAGTACGGTAGTGGTGGTAATAAATAAGTTAATTACAGTAAGTTGTTTTTATTTTAAATCAGCTTTCAAGTGACCATTAAACATATTCAATGCGGTTATCTATGACATAGAAGAAGAGGGATGTCTTATCGTTTTAGCTTAATAGTCTATGCAGCGGAGAGTAGTATACTGTAGAATATATAGCACAAATAGGGTTTTTTCTACAGCTGTAGTGGGTTTGAAAATCAGTGGGCAAATATTTGTGTATTTTATTAAGATGCACATAGGCTGGTATTAATAATTAAAATGATTAGATGGGGAGAAAGTACATTTGCAAACTAGGGCAGAGTTGTAAACAAGCGTGGCATACGTCTTAACGGTGGTAACATAACATAGCAGTTGACTACAG
>NW_028152140.1:0-10000 GCF_964638095.1 Poromitra crassiceps
GGCCGGCTGAAAATATGCCAGATAAATAAATTAATTCTATAAAATAGCCTAATATTGTGTGGCCTATAACCTAAGTGATGTTGCCAATAAGCTACGACTTAAATAGAGATTTATTACATCATATGTTTTCCGCCCCCTGTATGTCAAGTGTTGGTGAAAAAGAAAAATATAGCAGACGCTTTCTTTACTGTAGAGCGCCGTTTAAAAGCCGCACAAGCAGCATCAGTCCCGCCGGCCAGCGCTGGACCCACTGTGAGGAAACACACAGGAGGAAACCGAAATGTCAAAACAGACACCCCTTGCTAGGCCAGTCCTTTTTTTTATCGAGATCATGCAACGACAAGTAGCCTACTTCAGCCTTGCTTACCACAAAGAAAGCCACATGGGAGCCGAGGACGAGTGCAGGAGAGCTGACGCAGGTGCCGCCAGGTGTGGAGTGGGAGAGATTAAGGTGCGTAGCCTATTGCTGGAGATTCAAGTTGTGCGCTGTCTGCACTCTGCACTGACACTGTTGCACTTATTACTTTTAGCTAACGCTACGTTGTTTTTTCATCAAGGCAATGTCCAGAAGATATGGGTTCATGAGTGTCTGCAAATGCAGATAGATAGGCTATATGAGCATGCATGCATCTTGTCTGTTTCAATAAACGAAAGCGTCCTTACCGAGAACGACATGCCGACCAATTCAATATACTTGCTGCGAAATTGGCCTCTTAATGACAACACTGGAATAAATATGATCGACTATAGAGGCTATAAAGAATAGACTATCCACCTTATTTTTGGCGGCCATTTTGCCTTACGTTAACGATGGGTTCTATTTCCGGTGTAACCAATTTAGATAACCCCCCAGCCCCCGACAAACAGCAGAGCCATTCTGCTCTACAGCCGTGTCGTTCGGGTGCTGAGATAACGTAATGCATTGTGGGTAGTCGGCTACTAACTGTGGTGGCTAATGTTAGCGGCTAGCTAGCTATGTTACATGGCAGTAAAACGCCACCAAATTGATTTAACTTTTAACCATTTCGAGTAACACACATTTCGAGTTTCCATACGGACCTCCAGCGTTGGTTAGTTGTTTATAACGTGACTATATTTATAACTTTTATAACGGACTCCAGCTTCCGGTTTATAATTCGGGTCTGCAGCCAGAGTATAACAAAGGAAATGGCAAGCGGCAACAATGAGTCACGTTAAACCGGACCTTGTACCCACGATTCTTTTTTTACAGTGGGGCATTAAAAATAAGGTGGATAGAGAAATAAATTGATTCATTTATTTAAGAAACAATTATTTTATAACATCCTTTTTTTAATAGTGGCCGGTAAATATTTGATACGGCCGGAAATTGGGAACGTTACCGGCTGCACTGGCCGTCTGGGAAAATGTCTAGCGGAATCCCTGGCGCACACACACTGACACACACACACACAGTAGCGCAGCGGCAGAGATCTCTTCCTCTCTGTAAACCCTCTCTGTCTGTGCTATGCGCCAAGCAACGCGCGAACACACACACACACACACAATCTCTCTTTCCTTCTCTCTCTCTCTCTCTGTTAACTCATTGAGTGCCATGGACGAGTATGTTCGTCATTTCGTTTAGTAACGTAGAGTGCCAAGGACGAGTATGTTCGTCAATTGCGTTTTTTGACGGTGGGACGTGGATCAAAGGCTCAGGCATCTCCTGTACAAATATGGGAGCTATTGAAGGTGTATAACCTATTTTACGGACTCATTAGGTGGCGACAGTGCTCTCCAGATTACAGAAAGGTCCGGAAAACAGGAGGAAAAAGCCCCGTGATGAAAGTGAAACCGATGCATGCTGCAGCCAGAGCCATATAGATTGCTCTGTCTGCAGCTGACGTTGTCTGCGAACCGCAGTCAATCCACGCACACAACTGAGCTCCTCTGCCTCTGTCTGTCTGTCTGCATATAGTTTCTCCACACGATTACCCGCCAGAAAGGCAGCACCCGATGCCGAAGGGCCAAACCTTTCCCTGCAGTCCGGTTTGGCATTTCCTTGTCGCGCTGGGAGCCGCCCGGCGCACAAAAACGAAGCGCTCCGAAAATAGACTGGGTGCGTGTAGGCTGTGTGTTAGTGTGGGGAGGAGTTTGCAGCTGAGGGGGGGAGAGGGGGGTGGGGCACGCAGGCACCACACAACTACACCACGTCACTACATCAGAAAATATTAGCTAGAGTCAGTGAATGTGCTTGAAATGCTTCATTTCACAAAAGGCTGAATATCTCAGCTTATAATTTGAAACCTGTCTTTTTGCTCAAAACAGCCTATATTCTCCGGCTCATAACTAAAGAACGGAAAATGGTATCAATAAACTTTTTTGCAGATGATAGAAGAGAGTCTCATCGTTCTTTGTGCGTGTTCGGTGTTTACATAGTAATATCACACAATATTCTGTGGGCCTCGAGAAATCACTGAAAACGCTCTGAAACTCTGGCACTGGGAGCGTCCGTTCTCCAAAAGTGGCTGGCACTCAATGAGTTAACAGAGAGAGAGGTGTCCTCCGAGCAGGTCTCCTCCAGCAGGTCTCCTCTGCTGCAGACGGGACACGCCCACACAGTCCGCGGGAGAAAATACACTCTAAAATCGAATTGATTCTCATGACTTTTGCCATGACTGTCAAACCTAAATGTATATACTTTGCGATGTTCATCATCGTTCAAATTTGGCTGGTGGCTTATGAACATAGGTTCCTGTGATGTGATTAACTCAAAATGCTAAATAATAAAAAAAATATTTCTGGTTTCCAGGGACTTTAACCCTCTGCCACTCCAATTGCCAATTGTGCCAATTGATCGCACAATGGTTAAATACATTTTCACTTTTTCAGGCACATTTACCACTTATAAAGGCACAATTAATTAACTCTAGTTGCTATAAATCACATAAAACACACTTGTGAAAAACAAGCCCTCTCCTCATACATGAATGACGAAGACCAAAATGTGCCCGTTTGAAATGCTGCGCGTGGGAAAGGTCGGACTCAACTACATGGAGTCGTGCACCACAATCCCCAGCTAATGAATACCATGGATACCAAAGTCATCAGGGTGCCACGTGTCCATCCCAACTGGCCAGGGCCAAGAGAGGTATTAGGTGTAATCACTCCTCTGGGTAATTGACCCTGTGAGTAATGATTTAAACACTATGATCAAACCGCACAATCTTGACACGGCGCTGTGGAGGCAGACACACCTCAGCAGTGACACAGAGCCAAATGACATGCTTAGAGCCTGGCATTACAACTACTGCTACATCAGCACACAGAGCAGAGAAAGCTTAGTGGGAGGCAACCGCCCCGGTAGCTGTATGTGGTTTTGTAGGGGTGTGTGTTGTGTTCTCATTTCCGCCAAATCTACAATCAATATATGGAATGGATGGAACTTCAGGCCTCTTTGGCTGCAATATTATCGATACCATTATGTAAGTTCCTTTTGACTCAATTTAAATGCTTCTGGCTTGTGGAGACAATTTTACACTAACCGGTCCTGATGTAAAACCTCATGACATACATTACCACACAAGATCAATGACCTTCAGGCAGAGCTTCGGGGCAGCTGAGAGGAAATGGAGAAAATCACATCACCCTGAAGGATCTCTCTTCCTACCACCTTATCCACTCCAACTTCACCTCTGCCGTCTCAAAAGCAAAAACCTCCTTGTTCATCTCTGAAATCCAGTCCTCTGCATCCAACCCCAGTAAACTGTTCTCCACCTTCTCCACGCTCCTCAATCCTCCCTCCCCTCCCCCTCCCTCTCTCATCAAAATGGCTGATGATTTTGTAACCTTCTTTACTAAAAAGGTGGATGACATCAGCTCCTCCTTCCATCCTCCAGGTACCCTCAATAACACTCTTGACTCCAATCCTGCTTCTCTGCCCCCCGTCCCCGGTTTTACTTCTTTCTCTCCCGGTGAAGTGCTTAAACTCATCAGCTCTAACCGAGCAACTTGCTGTCCCCTTGATCGTATCCCTTCCTCTCTCCTTCAAACCATCTCACCTGACATATCTCCCTTCCTCACTACTCTCATCAACTCCTCTCTGTCCTCAGGTCTTGTTCAGGCTGCTCTAAAGACTGCTAGAGTCAAGCCTCTGCTTAACACATTGAGTGCCAAGGACGTCTCTGGACGTCCTAAAAAAATGTAACGAGGAGTGCCAAGGACGTCTGTGGACGTCCTAAAATCATAATTCATATTATTCCATAATTCTGCTGTTTAAGGTCGTACCTAGCCAGTGAGCATGAATCCCTTCAAGGGATCACACGGCGCCACCTTAAACATCGACACGGAAGCTGCGCCACCCACCTCAGATCCTTTACTTTGTGCATGAGACAGCAGGGAAAGACGTGATCAAAGAGGAAACCGATGCATGCTTCAGCCAGAGCCGTATATATTGCTCTGTCTGCAGCGGAGAGTGGGCTCGGCTGCATCCGCAGCGCGCTGGGATCCGTCCGGGGCAAAAACGGAGTCGAGAAAACAAACTCTGTGCGTGTGGGGAGGAGCCCGCAGCTCAGAGGTGGAGAGGGGGGGAGGGGGGGGGGGGGGGAGAGGGGGGTGTGGCACGCAGGCTGCACAGAAACCACACCACGCCACCACATCAGAAAACACCAGCCAGAGTCAGTGAATGTGCTCGAAATTAGAGTGCAAAAGGTATTCATAAAAGTGACTATATATCTTGGAAAGTAAAAAAAAACGACAGAAAACCCTTGAAAGTGCACTTTTTTCAGAGGCTGTCATTTCATAATGGAACTGTCTAGAAACAAAAGTTCTTCTTTGGAAGAAGCAGGAGTGTTCAATGTTTCATTAAAGTCCAGCCCCGTCAATATAGCCCTAATAGAAAAAATTCTATAGCTGTTTTCAACTGAATGGAAGTGAATCTGGCACAGGCTGCAGACAATTTTACTGAAGCGCTGTGGCACTCAATGTGTTAAAGGGGCCATATTATGCATTTCTTAATTTTGTATCATATACCGTAAATTCCGGACTATAAGACGCACCGGTCTATAAGCCGCGGGACCAAAATTGACTATTTTTTTCTTCTATAAGCCGCACCGGTCTATAAGCCGCGGGTGTTTTGATGTTTAATTACCATATGAAAGGGTTCGTGCACAGAGAGGAATGTCGGGAAAGAGATGGCTGTTTTGGGGAAGCTCCCATTTATTAACATTTCAACAAAACAAAACAAAAGTCAGGTCACTAATCCCCAGACAAAATCACACAACAATAGGCTATATGTGCAGCAAACCTGTAACCAGAGAAGTCAAGTCACTAATCCTCGTCTTCCTCTTCTTCCTGCGTACTGAAACCACCAAAGTCCTCATCTTCAGTGTCGGAAACGAACAGGTTCAGGGTGGCTTCGTCAACCACTCTCCTCTCTCCTTCATTGTCACTCAAAACCAACGAACTCCTCTTCGTCACTGTCGGCATCGAACAGCCTCTGAAGCCTCTGACGGCCCTCAGCGCCAGCTGTGGCGGCGTCATCCTCTTCATCCCGCAGCAGTCCAGCGTTTTGGAACCCGTTGGTGATTGTGGATGTTTTCACACTCCTATAATATTCCGTGCTGAGACAGTTCCTCCTGCTGCACCGTCCAACGCCTCACCATTGACTCATCGATGCCCAGGTTACGCGCGGCTGCTCTGTTTCCCTCTTTTAATGCGAGATTGACTGCTTTCAACTTGAAAGCTGCGTCGTGTGAATTTCTGCGTACCTTCCCCATGGTAAGTGAGAGTGTTGCTTCTACTGCTCGTTCTCATGCTGTCGAGAACGAGCAAAGCTTTTTTTTGGTGAAAGAATCCTCCAGGGCGCTTCTTGTTAACAGTCCGAGTGAGTGGCAGGTCGAACGTCAAAGGCACTTCATCCATATTTATGATCTGCTCCGGTTCGATGGAATATTCCTTGATCTTCCTTTGTGTGAATTCGCCGAAGTTTGTGATTTTCTCCTGGTAGTCGGGGGAGGGAGTTGATGGCCGAGTGGCCGTTTGCTTACCGTAATTACCATATGTAAGTGGTCACGCACAGAGGGGATTGTCGGGAAAGAGATGGCTGTTTGAGGAAGCTCCCATTTACCGTATTACCGTAACATTTCAACAAAACAACATAACACAACACCACCGTTGTTTATTTTTACAGTGCACACAGTGTCCGCGGTGTGGTGAAAAGAGGGCAAGAGAGGAAATTAAAACAGAAGTGGATTTATAGTTAGAAAGAGTGCTAAAAAAGAGAGATTTTATTTGTATTTTTTTTTTTTTTTCTGAAAAAATCCATAGATAAGACGCACCGTTATATAAGCCGCAGGGGCCAAAAAACGGGAAAAAAGCCGCGGCTTATAGTCCGGAATTTACGGTATATGTTGTTACAATCTTGGATGGTCATATTAAACATGGGCTAAGCTTCAAATAAATATGTGAAAGTGTTTTAATGTTACCCCCATGAACCACCCCTCGCGCCTATGAACTCTCGTAGACGAGATGACATGGATTTATGGCGATTTTGTGCGAGAACCATAATTTTTGTGACGTCAGTAAGGACTTGTTACCCTGGCAACAAAGCGTTGCCGCCGGCCGGCGCGCAGCGCGCGCACGCTAGCTCCCACCCTTCCCCTCTCTTCCCTGTTCTGTGTTTCAGTAACCCGCGGCGGCGTCACCACTCACCAGGCTCTCTCTAGCCTGGCTGTCTGGGACTAACACAACAGTAGTAGTCTCATGGAATAACGGATTCCAGACCGCAAAAACAAGGAGACGACATGGAAGTGAGCCAGGATGTAGGACTGAAGTGGTAAGTTCTGAAAATATGTGTCTCATTCCAGCATCGGTCCAATGTGCTGCTAGGAAGCGCTAACGTTACTTACCGGCTGGTTAACGTTAGCACTTGCTATTTAGCCTAGCAGCACAGCTGCCTTATAGACATGAACAACCGATGAATGACGAAAGGCACATATTTTCAGAACTTGTAACGTTAGTCCAACTTGCTGACTTCTCCAAGTCCTCATTTTGGTTTGGTCCGTGTAGCCTTTGCTAGGAGAGGCACACTATAGTCACAAGCATTTGGGAAGTTAGCTAACTAGCTACATTAGCTAGTGTGAAGCTCCCGGTGTAACGTTATGGCAGGCCGTGGTAATAGAATCCCTGCTTGGCCAGCCACTGAAGGAAATGTCCGGGTGCAGCCCGGCCTAGCGGAGCTGTAGATAGCTAGGGGGATGTTGATAAATCAATTGATAGCTTGCTTTATGTCCAAGTCACGTTTTTCATCGATGGTCAAATTCGTTTTGACAATCAGTTGCTCGTTGATATAATTGTTTTACAACTACCAAATTTAGTAGCCATAGCAGAGATCGCCTGTCTGTTTCTGTTATGCATGACTATCTATCTATCTATCTATCTATCTTATCTAGATAGATAGATAGATAGATAGATAGATAGATAGATAGATAGTCAGACAGACAGACAGACAGACAGACAGACAGACAGACAGACAGACAGTCTCGCTTCTACAGCGATAGCTCTCTGGGCAGAAGTTTGCAAACGCAAAAACTCCTCGCGCTGCCCACCTGGAGTATTTTCCGGAGGGTGGGGGTTCAGGGACAGGACCTAAAAACAGAGCGTTTCAGACAGAGGGTGAACTGAAGGGGGCAGTGAGAGCCAGTACAAGATAAACAATGAGTTTTTTAAACTATGACTGATGCAATAAGTTACTCTACTGGAGGCCAACAATAAAATAATAATACATTATATTAGCAAAATATGGGCCCTTTAAGAAACCCTCCCTTGACCCTACTGCTATTCACAACTACAGACCTGTCTCTCTTCTCTCATTCCTTTCCAAAACCCTCGAACGAGCAGCGTCCGAACAACTTTCTCTCCATCTCTCCCAGAATGACCTCCTGCACCCCCTGCAGTCCGGTTTCAAGGCTTCTCACTCCACTGAGACAACTCTTCTTGCTGTCACTGAGGCCCTTCACACTGCTAAGGCCTCATCCCTCTCTTCTGTTCTTGTCCACCTTGACCTGTCTGCTGCTTTCGATGCAGTCAACCACCAAATCCTTCTCTCCATCCTGTCTGACCTAGGCATCTCAGGATCTGCACACTCCTGGTTTGCTTCCTATCCCTCCAAACGCTCATACCGGGTCTTATGGAGAGGATCCCTCTCCAGATGCCCAGATCCTGCCCTCTTATCACCGGTGTCCCCCAGGGCTCAGTCCTGGGCCCCTTGCTTTTCCTTCTCTATATCAGATCTCTTGTCCATGTGATCTCATGGCTTTTCTTATCACTGCTATGCCAATGACACTCAGCTTTTCCTTTCCCCCCCCCCCCCCCCTCAGACACCCAAATCGAGGCTCGCATCTCTGCATGCCTCAAAGACATGAAATTGATTGATTGAATATGAAATTGATTGATATTTGCTGACTTTCCCTAAACAATTTTTCGAATTCCATGACTTTCCCTCTCTGGAAAATGCATCGGTATTCCTATATGGCCAGTGGGAAGCCTGCACTAGCCAGGCTGCTGAGCTATGATAATCTGCTGACTGAGCGTACCTGTGTTGACCCCTCCAGTGAGGATCCAGGCCCCGGTGGTGACAGCAGCTTTGATCAGGCCCTTGCCCACCACCTGCTTGAGGTGTGGGTGCAGGTCGAAGTTTTGAATTCCTCCGTGGACCGAGATGACGATCTTGGGAAGCTCCATCTGCCATTCCTTCAGCATGAGCCGCAGGATGCTCTCCGGCCGCGAGTCGTGGGACAAACGCACATACTACACACACACACACACACACACACACACACACACACACACACACACACACACACACACACACACACACACACACACACAGGGGGTTAGAAGCTGGTCAACAAACCCCCTCAGGTAACCTTGCTAAGCAGCTGGATTTGCAGGAGATCACAATCACAAGACAAATCCATCTTGCCAAGCTACAATCTATTGGTTTTAGACAGATGGTTCATCCAATCACCTGCCAGGTATTTTTGAAAGTGCCCACCCCTTTTAAGCGGTTTCTCGAGTGAGTTCCCACATGGGTCTGTGAAATAAACCATCTGGTAGCGTCAGGTTACCCCTTACGAGTCAGTGTTGTAAATCTCATGACCTGAGCTAGCATCACATTTAAGCACGTTATTTCCTTTTATTATTCTATTGCTTAAACAGTTGTCTCTGTTGTGCAACACTGGGCATCAGTTTGAGGCTACACCATATGTAGGTTGCTTTCAGACTGGTGAAGTTTCTCCACACAGTATGACTTAATTACCCAGGTAACAAGAAATGAATTAAACATAATTCTATTCTTTTTTAATACTTTGTCAAATTAAACCTGAATGTTAAGGATGTCTTGCAGCCATACCAATTGAGCTTAACAGTTATTTATGAGTACCTCTCAAGTATTGTATGCCAAATGAATTACCCCAAGGAGCTCATTAAGTCAACAAAGTTTCATCATGGGACCAAAGCTAAAATACACAGTGTACAAAACACATTTGGCGCATTGTGTTACACCCATTTCCACAATCAAGGTTGCAGTTATCTCAAGACTTACAAGTCTGGTTTTTCACTTGGAAAAATGTGTCCCAGCAGAGAGAGCTTGCCCTACCTACCTTGGCTCTGTAGGAGTGGGAGCCTCCCTGGAAGTTGACGACACCATATGCGTCAGTGGGGCTCTCCTCTGTGTGTTTTTCCACCGACCACTCCTCCTGCTCCGGCAGGGACAGGTTGGGGTTTTCACCCAGCTTCACGTCCGAGTACTTCATCGCCAGGCTGGCTGTGAAGCCAACATGCTGCCGCACCAGTCGGCCGCAGCAGCACCTGCATGGGAACCACAATGAGTTTATTTGGCAAGAACAATTAATGTGCAGTTTGTTGAATCATCTGGCAAGACAGTCTACATTCTATGAAATAAAATGTTGAAGCTTCAGAGTTTTATTTGGTTTGCAACCATAAGGGAACCCAAGAAGGTTCCTAGAAGAACCCCTTAAAA